>NC_056470.1:1534252-1559252 GCF_008729295.1 Plectropomus leopardus | reverse complement strand
ATGCCATTGTGTGTGTGTGTGTTATTCATACAGCATGTTTGTGCAGGCCAGCGCTTGTACTCCTGTTTGTTTCCTGCTCACCTTTGTGAACATGTGTTTGTATGTTTGCATGTGTGTGTTTGTGTGTGAGTGTGTAGGTGGTGTGTTTTCCTCCTGATCATGCAGTCAGCAGTGTGTAAGCCTCTATGAGGAAGCCTCGCGGGATTCGTATGCATTTGTGATTTATTGATCTGAGTTTCTTTTAGCAGCAGCAGCGCAGCTTTCTGAGCAGTCGTTCACCTTTGTTCTCCCTCTCTGTGTCTTTCTTCTCCTCCCCCCTCTCTCCCTCTCTCTCCCTCTCTCTTCCCTCTCTTCCCTCAGTTCCTATTGAGCTCGTAGGACAGGAGCTGAGGTAAGGAAACACCTTCATCTTTGTGCAAATCCCTTTCATAAAGTTCTTTTATGTGCACCGTAGCGCAGCCCCCGGCACTCGTAGACTCACTATCAGTGCCTCTTTAGATGATGCACTACATATATCTATATTTTATTTCTTCTCATCAGCACTTCTCAGCTCGTGGTCAGTTCCTCCAACCAGCTGCTATTGATTTCTCACAGCCTTTTGCTGTTTCCTGCTCTGAACACATACACTACACTCTTAGAAATAAAGGTGCTAACAAGAACCATATAGGGTTCTCAGGTTTGTTCCCGTAGGAAAACCCTTTTTGGTTCCTCGGTGAACCTTTTATTAAAGTTCCAACTGGAACACTGGAACCCTTTCAGAAAGCCCCCTATGAGAGGTTCTACAGAGAACCCGTAATGGCACCAACCAGAACCCTCTGTAGAGGTTCTCACCAGAAGCTTTCCACCCTCTAAGAGAGAGAGTTCTAAAGAAGCTACTGGTTCTGGGTAGTACCTCAGCCCTTCAGGATGAACCCTTTTGGAAACTTTATTTCTAAGAGTGTGGATGCAATGAAAGGGGCGTGTGATCTTTTTATAGTCTGATTGAAGGATGGTGGAGGGCGATGATTTTGTTTTTCTGTTCCTCTACGTTCCCAGTTTTCCCTCTTTCCAACCCAGGCGGCAGCTCTCAGGGCCTCTCTTGTCATGAAGCCTATTGTCCTCCTCCTAAATGATTTTTTTTCATCCTCTCTCATTTTGTCACACTTCACCTCCGAGCATCGATCTGAGCTCCAAAAAAGCCCTTTGGTTTGTGGATTAAGGGGGAGAAGACAAAAAAAAGCAGAGAGTGCAGGGAGCGCCTCATTTAAAATGCAAATGCAGCATTTTTTAATAAGTGAAATTAATAATAAGGATAATTGGAGTAATAAAGGGCAATTGCTGGGGGAAGTTAATGAGAATTGAAATGAGCCGTCCTGAGGGGTCATAGCAACCTGAATCAGAGGAGAGAGGCAGGGAGAGCGAGGCCTGATGATGATGACTGGTGAGGAGAGCAGAGCAGGGGAAATTACAGCAGGTCTCGGCTGATCCTTATCGCTCATAGTAACAGGATATAGGCCAGGGTTGATGTACGACATACAATATTATGTTCTCCCCGGCTTGATGCCACCTGCATTCATGCTTTATGGGCCGGCGGGTGGGGGGGGGGGGGGGGGGGGGGGGGGTCACATTTTTGTGCATGTGCATTTGTGTGCTCAGTTTGCATGTCTCTGCTTTGTTTATCTTAATTTACTGTGTTTACGGCCCGTGGTTATCACTGCTTCTGCACAGGGACTAAAAAATGCACCGTGTCTTAAACATAATCTCTAACCAACATCCATCCCATCCAGCTGCCCCACCCCTGGATGCAATGGCTCTGGCCATATCAGTGGGAGATACTCACGACACAGAAGGTAGGGCAGATTAAAAACCCACCCTCTGTCTGTCCTTCTTCTCTGTCTGTCTGTCCTCCTCGTCCTCTCTGCCCCACAGCATCTGCTTTGTGGAAACAACCACGTGATACTTTTTTTAAAGGAGTATGTCAAAACTATGGTACATACACTGAGCGTTAAGATGATAAGATCAGAACCATCTCATATTTTATAGCTCATTTAACCCTTTGAAACCTCAGCAAATTGGCTTGATTCATTTATTTTTTCAAAAACATGGGAGGAAAGCAACGAGCAACAACAGAAGAAATTATATAAATATTAGCAAGAAATTTGTAAAAAGTGCAAGAAAATTCCCTGAACATTAAAAAAACAACAACAAAAAAGGAAAACAAGCCTTGGAAAAAGCTTTTAAGCTTTTAAAAAAATATATTTCCAAATCTACTAATTTCTTGCAATTTGTGGATCATGTCTTACCAACTTGCTCATTACCTTTTTATCACGTTTTTGAAAGAAATTGCACCATTTTGCTCAGAGTTCAATGGGTTAAATACTTATGAAAGGCATCTGAAAGCAGCACAAGAAAAGTAATGTTGCTTCAGTTTTCAAAGGGTTGATCCACACAAAAACCAAAGTGTAAGACGTGTTTTTACAGGGACTATTTGCTGGTCCCGCAGCCCATCACTCACACAAGACTCCAGGATGTTACTGCTAGTCTAGCTGTCTCCAGTCTTGATGCTAAAATAAGCTAAGCTGCAGCTGCTGGCTGTAAATATATATTAACCAAACAAACATGAGAGTGGTACTGCTTATATCTTCTCCTCAGTGCTGCGTGGTCCAGATATTTAGCTTGAATAAATACAATAAAATGAAATGAAAATATTGCTGCTGTCTTGTAAAAAAGTCTTTAACATCAAGGATGTCGTGGAGATTAAGTTTACTGAATTCAAGTCAAGACTGAGACCAAAGTAACGGAGTCCTAGTCATTAAAGTTGTTCAACCCCCCATCCCCCCAAAAAATATTTTAGGGTATAACGTAGTGTAATCTCAAAATTGTTTTGTATCACTTCGTACTTCATACCGTATTGCATCGTTTTGTATCGTTTCGTATTTTTTTGTTTCGTATCGCATCGCATTGCATCGTGTTGCATCATATCGTATAATTTCGTATCATGTTGTATTGTATCATATTGTGTCGTATCATAATAGTAACGTGATCTAAAAAGATAAGTATGACTTTGTGATGATAATTCAACAAAAAAAAGAAAGTGATTCTTTTTGTACTTTAAATAAGAATAACACACCAGAATTATTTAATTTAATTAAATTTAATTGAATTATTTTATTTAATTAAAACAACAGAATCCACTTAAAAGCATCAAAATAGAGCTTGTTTATCTAAAAAAAAAATGGGATGCAGCTTAATATCGACACGTCATCTTTATCGGATGATATTGGCTTTAAAATTAATTATTGAAATCAGCCAAGATGCTGATTTCTGCCGATTTGACAAACCAATAATTTTTTTCCTTTTGCCAAACAAACATGTAGAAAACATCAACCCTAAGTTGAAGTATTTTTCTTATTGTGCACAATGAATGAATATTACATACACTGAAAAGCACTGTATTTAATGTCTCTGTCTGATGGTGGGACGTCAGGATAAGAGTATGCATAATGTGATGTTAACTCCAATACAGGAGAGACTTGATGATCACTGAAATTAGATTGGGAAACAATATCCGTATCATTTTTGGCGAAATGAGTTGTTATATATCGGCAAAATTGGCAAAAAAATCCAATATCGTGCATCCCTAAAAATAAGTGTCATATTAGGCTCCCCAGCGAAGGTCGGTTGTGTCCTTAAATCCTAGGAACACCAATGCAAAGATGAGTGAGGGCAGCTAACATCAAAAGTTACAAAACAGACAATTCATTTATTTTATATGTACTGATCAGTAGCAGAGTTTGTTATTAAATGGCCCCTGGCCTTCTGCCATTTTGCAAAAGTGGCCCTGGGGCAGAGCAAGTTTATCTTTTGCCCCGACCCCAAGATTAGGGGCTGCTGCCTTAGATGAGTGTTACAATCCCTTAGCTGAAACTCCATCGTTTCTTGTGTAAAAGAATAAACCAAAAATAAGGTTAAAATCTAAATTTTTAGGTTGCGTGTTGAGACTATTAGAGATTAGGCATTTTACAGATTGCACAAAAACTCTCAGAACCTTAAAATCTAAACCTAAGTGATAAAGTTTTCAGTGGACAGCAGTGAAATGTGATTTCTTCAGCTTTTACTTGAGCTGAATCCTCCCTCCCTCCCCATCTGTGTGGCTCACCCTCAGAGACCTTGCGCGACTCGGGGCAGCTCACTGGCTTGTGACTCCTCTTTATTGAGGGGCAGATATTAGCTATCTGTTTACATGTGTATTCGTTCAGCGGGCAATTTCAGATGCACTTTGTTTATAGATCGTCCCTCAATCTCCCTCGGCATCTCCCAGGTGAGAGTAAGAGGGGGTTTATTGGATTTCACCCTCTGCTGCCTCGCCCGCCCACCTCGCCGTACAAGTTATTCATTAAACGTTCCAGTCAATTGGCTGAGATTGGTTGTGATGTCTGAGTGAGCCGGCATGGCGCCCCCCCCAGGCCACATGTTGAACCACTCCATCCTTCTTCATGTCAAAGCACACAAACACCCTCCATCATGCTGCTTAAAGTCACTCATGGACAGGATGAGGTGCATGAGCTTTCATTAGAGAAGCGTGTTTGTGACTTCAGATTACAATTCTGCTTGCTATTCATGAGCTCCTGTCTTCTCCTTTAGCATTCTGGGTTGCCCCATAGCCAGAAAGCGCCGTCTGGAGGAGGCAGAGGCCGAGCAGGAGCAGGAGCAAGAGCAGGACCAGGAGACAGAGCGTCCCGCCTCCAAGAGAAAGTCACACCCCCTGAAACTGGCCCTGGACGAGGGCTTCAGCGCAGAGAGCGACGCCAGCAGCGAGGCTGAGGGCGAGGGAGAGAAAGATGGAGAGAAAACAGGAGATGCAAAGGAGGTGGAGGAGGTGGAGGTGGAGGACAGGGAGGCAGCTGTAGAAGAGGAGAAAGAGGAGGGGACAGAGGACATGACACAGGATGCACAGATGAACAGACATGAGGAGGAGACACAGATGGAGGAGGAGGAGGAGGGGAGGGAAGAAGAAGAGACATATCAGAGGGAGGAGAACACATTTGTAGCCGATGAAGGTAAGCTCCTTCTGCCGGAGACAAACTTCTTACAAACATCTCTGCCTCCTCTTCACTGCTGAGGAGGAGTCTACTACAACTAAAATCACACGAGACAGATTAAATGGGAGAAAAGAGGAAGAAGAAAGAAGAAGATACACTTTATTGATCCCTGAGGGGAAATTTTTTCACTTTGTTGTTATTTTTGCACATTAAACACACAAACACACACACCCACACACACACACACACACACACACACACAGACCCAAACACAAACAGCACTGACACACATGCATTAATGAAGAAATGGCAAAGTGAAGGGTCTGCCCATGGACAGGCTCCCCCAGTAGTTTGGCTGCCGCACTCAAGGGCATCTTGGCAGCGCCCAGGAGACAAACTTGCACCCCTCTAGCGACACACACACACACACACACACACTGCACTGCACTGGAACTTAAAACTACAATTCTCCAGCTCCCAAGCCAGGTCGCTACGGATTGAGCTACTGTCCTCCCAAAGTGATCCAAAATCAAAGCAAAATGGGATTCCTAATTATAAGTTTCCTGTATGGTTTAAGATCCAGAAATTACACATTTCCTATAATGCCACTCAAACTCTCTCATAAGATGTCTTTCCACTCCTCCAGTCAGTAATGTAGACTTTCTATTTAAAGCTCAAGTCTATGCCAAGATAACCTTGATGACATCACTATGGCATCATCAGGGTCTTTTTTTTTTGCTTTATCCTTTTTTTTCCACCCAAACTTTTGAAAGCTCCTACACAGATATACAGTGATTATCTTATTGCTTCACAGAAGAAGTAAATCCCCTTTGGTACTCCCATAATCAGTAATAAAACACACACACACACACACACACACACACATTATTTGTGTATTATTTCTATAACACACATACACATATTATTTCTGTTATTTGATTGAAGGGGACCTATTGTGCTTTTCGTAACACTGCCTTCCATGGCTACAACTACAGTGCTGCATGTAGCTAAATGCTAACATCATAGCAACATGTTATTATGGTTGCCGATGTTGTTCATTTCTCCCTGAATGCAAGTCACATTCCTGCTAGAACATGCGATCATATATTTGTGATTTTCACTGTGGAAAGTGCCACTATACTTAGTAACAGTCATTCCCTGGCTGCAGGTACACTGCTACATTTAGCCACATGCTAACATCAGTCAACATCTGTCCTATTCATACATTTAGGTGCTACCTGCTACTCATTTAAACAATCACCTGCACTCACACACAGCCATCAGAGGCAATTTAAGGTTCAGTATCAGTACCCGAGGACACATCAACATGTAGACGGGAGAAGCAATGTCATTTACAATACAGTATTTAGGGAGTGTGCAGTAATAAAGCCGAGTGTTTGCTTCATGTCGAGGCTAAAGAATAAATAAAATCATGGAGTGCAGTTGTCTGTGTTAATCTAGCTGACAGATAGATGACAAACAAAAAAGTTTCAAAAAGTCTTTACACTGGTCACAAATATTTTAGGAGTTGCTACTTCTCCTAATGACCACTAGGGGACTCTGTGATTGAGTTTTTTTCAGCTCTACATGCTGTTTTCCATCTCTCTGTCACAGCAGTTGCTTTTATTTCACTGTGAATGACTTAGCAGGCAGCAAGGTGACGCCAGTGATGATGATGACATTGCTGACAATAGCTTTAGCTTACTGCGTGACTCACATTTTCCTCTGTGTCACAGCTCTGACCTCTTCATCTCTGTTTCCACAGAAGAGGAGTGCGTGATCATCGAGCCCGAGCTTGGAGCAGCGCCACCTGCAACCCAGGAGTGTCAGTCTCCCTCCCGGAGCGCTGAGGAGGTGGCTAACTCTCTCCTCCACCTCGGCAGAGTCTCCGACAGCATTGCTCCGACTGTGGCCACCCAGACATCTGTTGCTGTGGAGGCTGAGGAGGATGTCACCGTGGCGGCTGAACAGGGTGAAGAAGTCGAGGACGAGCAGGAAGTGGACATAAAGGAGGAAAAGGAGGAGGTGGCACACAGAGTTCAAGCACCGGAAGAGTCATCTGTTCTGCAGAAGGAGGCAGCTGAAGTGGAGGAGGAGGAGGTAGAGGAGGAGCAAGAAGAATGCCCAGACAGGAGCAACCACGTGAGCCAGGAGAACCACCAGTACTTAACCGAAGATGTCCACCATGAACAGATCAAAGATGAAGAGGAGGAAGAGGAGGAGGAGGAGGAGGAAGACATGGCAGGGCCAGCACAGGAAAGGCAGAGCACTCCAGCAGAAGAAGAGGAGGATGAGGAGAAAGATGAAAAAGACCACAGGGAGGTGAACCACGTTCTGCCCATTCCCGATGTGCCAACTGCCATCCGCACCATCACCAGCACTGCAGCAGCTCAGGGAACACACATCAAGGCTGAAGACCACAGGACCAGTCCCCTGGAGGACTACAACTCACACAGAGCCAGTCCTCTTGAAAACTACAATACCAACAGAGCCAGTCCGCTTGACATGTACGACTCTCACAAACCTAGCCCGCTTCAAAATTACAAAACCAGCCCTCCTTTAAGCTCCAGCTCCCACAGGGCCAGTCCACTGGAGGACTACTTCCCCAACCTCAGAGGTGAGAACTATAAAATCCACAAAACTGCATCCTCTGCCTCTCCCGATATCATCGAGGTGCGGTCAGATAGGTCGGAGGAGAGAGACTTTGATGACATTGACGGGGACGACGAGCGCGATGACGAGGACAGCCTGTCACAGCGCTCCACGGTGACGGACGAGTCGGAGATGTTCGACATCACCCGAGGGAACCTGGGCCTGCTGGAGCAAGCCATTGCCCTGAAGGCAGAGCAGGTGAAGCCGGCCGGGCCCAGAGAGCTGCTCCGAGCCCCAGATATCCACCACCAGCGATACTTCACCATGGATGACAGGCCCAAGCACCTGGACGTCATCCGCAAGAGCTACTTCAGCAAAGGTAGGGCAGAGGGAAGGAACTGAGAGGGGAGGGCAGAGATACAGCATGTACTGAGATGAGGAACGGGAACATTTAGTCCACTTTATTTATGTGTTCTTTTAAAGCTGCGTTAGCATCATATAGCAGTGCTGCTCCAGCAGGGTCGTCACCTTGATGGTGAAATCAAGGACACTGCAACATCTGAGATGTGATATTCACCTGCTGATAGTAGTTGAGGTAACATCGACATCAGAGGACAAACCAACATACCATAAAACTTATTATTTGCTTAAGTCATTGAACTCAACAGGATTATATTTGGTACAGGTGTCTATATGGGATGGGATTTAAATTCCTTTCACACATGCTCGCTTAGCAAAGATGGAAATAAAATCTTATTATTTTTTTACTTTTGAGACTTAGGCAAATTGGTTTTATTCTATTCAAAAACATGGAAAGAAGGTAATGAGCAACAAAAGAAAAAAGACCCAGAGGTTAAAAAGAAATTACTAGAAAAATTGCCCCCCAAAAAATTCCAAACATCAAACCCATCAAAAACAAAGAAAAAGAGAGAAAGTAAAACAAATAAATAAACAAAAAAAAAACAAAGCAGAAATCACCTGAAAAAAGCTCAAAGATTTTAATAATTGTGTTAAATAATTTGAATTTATAATTATGAATATAGTTCACTGGACATTTTCACCTAGCTTTTTTAAAAAAATAGTTTTATACATTTACTCTTTTTTGTTCTTTTTTTGTTGCATCTTTGGACCGATATTTAGCATTTTGCCCATTATCTGTATAATTTTTTTTAATTCTAATGATCAATAAAATTAATTCATTAAAAAGGATAAAGAAAGTGTCAGCATGGGAGGCATTTTTACTTTTTAATACCTCAGGGAGCTATTTTTATTTATTTTCATTTTTCATTTTTTACCAAAATTTTCACTAGAGTTGCTGTGAACGTTGAAAGTTTCAGTTTTGATTAAACATTTGCTAAAGTCATTTGGACAAAGTTTTGTGATGGAATTTGCTAGATTCCAAATTCTAAATATATGTATAGAAAGATTTTCATTTTCTTGTAAATGCATATCAGTCTCTAATATCGGTTATTGGTCTAAATAACTATTAATGATCTGTTTCAGCCGTGAAAAACCAATATCGGTTGACCTCTATACCAAACACATTTTAATTGTCCACATGATGAAGGGATGGTCTTGGGGTTCAAGATCAGCTTCTCAGCCTGCGCAAAATTGAATCGAAACGACATTGTTCACTGCCTTCGGTGAATGTCATCTTATTTGCCCATTGGCCGATTGCAGTCGATGAGGCAAATACCAACTGATAAATCAATGCATCTACAGAAAACTATATCGTAAACTAGCACAAAGTGTCCCGTACTGAATTTGATGATGGGAGCACAGCACATAAATAAACACAGTGTGCCAAATAAACAGTGATGAGTCACAGAGCTCCGTTTAGTTCCTCCATTCTCCATTGTGTTATGGGTGAAGTGGTTCCAACTGAATAGTCTTCCGTGACGAGCGGAGAGGAAGTGCTTAAAGAGTGAGGGTGAGAAGGGACAACAGCGAAGGAGACGACAACACGCCAGAGAGAAAGAGGAGAGAGAAAGGAAGAGCGCAGGTTGTTCCACAGTCAGCGCTGCAGTGTTTGTTTACATGCTGCATGTGTTTGGGCGTTGTATTTCACAGTTGGCACGCTGCCCACTTGTCATGCTCCTCGCAGTATAGCAGTAGTGTGATTACATGCCTGGTAGTGCTGCCCTCTCCTTGGCCTCAACTCCCTCCTGTGGTGACGTCCCTGTTCTGCTCGACGCTAATTAGGAGATGCATGTCTCGTTAACATTCAATTTGAAGGCCAATAGAGCATCGCACCATCCTCTCGCTCCTTTTCCCTCTCTCCAGTGCCACCGATAATGCTCGCCACACCTCCAGAAGCAGCATGGAGGAGGCATCTTTAATTATGTGTAATTTAGACCGGCTTTGTTTCTTCCTGATGTGTTTCTAGGGATGGGTGTTGTTAAGATTGTAATGATACTACGACTCTTACCGATACTACTTATTGATCCAGTACTTTAATGGTACTCTTATCGGTTCTTTTGGGGGGGGTTAAGAGAAAGGGATAAAGAAAAAAATAAACAACGAAATAATCTTTATTTCATTTTCTATGTACGGTACTGTGCAATACACACACACACACACACACACACACACACACACACACACACACTCGCTCTATGTTGTTCAAGGTGTTGTTTTGTCCAAGATCCCCGAAAAATTCACACATATATAGAGAAGAGGGTGGATAATGATCAAAATGTACAGTATAAGTAGGTCAGCGTTGTTCAGGCTGTCATGTTACTTTCATTTGATTGTATGTCATTTAGAAAAAGACACAAAACACATTTAGACTAATGCATAAAACACCTTTTGCATTCACAGAGATACATAAGAGACGAGTGGCAGATACAGATGGTGTCGCTTTTGTACAGCTGTCTGAAATATGTCTAGATTTCATGCTCAGCCAAGCAGACTGTCTGATGGCATTAACCACTTGCTTTTGTCCTCCTTATTCATCCCACCTTCCTTTCTCCTCTTATCTCTTCTTCCCTCTCTGTCCCCTGTTTCTCCTCATTGCATCCTTTCCTCCTATTTTCTCCCTCTCTCCTCCTCTCCTCCTCTATCCAGAGAGCAGCAGGCCAGAGAAGAGGGAGATCAAGTGTCCCACCCCGGGGTGCGATGGGACGGGTCACGTGACCGGTCTTTACCCCCACCACCGCAGCCTGTCAGGCTGTCCGCACAAGGACAGGATCCCCCCGGAGAGTGAGTGCTCTTCAGCTGCTTAGGAGATGAAAATAAGCACAGAGAGAGCAAAAGTGACAACAAAGGGCAGAGTGACAGTGATAGAAACACACCACCTCTCCTCACTGACAGTGGAGTTAGACATGAAGTCCTGTAATATCACTTTAATCATGATTTCATGAGGTTTTCCAGAGTTAAGCCCTTAACGCCTGGACATCAGTTTTTCTTCTGCTGCAATTAGATGCCTTTCATTAGCCCTTAAATCTCTGAAACCTGAGAAAACTAGTTGATTTTTTCAACAACATAAAAAGCAAGTTGGCAAAAGATGTCCCCAACTGAAAAAAAGGTGACAAAAAATCTGAAAAGTTGATTAACAGATATAAAACAACAAGGGGAAAACGTCTAGCAAACTAAGTGTATGATTCTCTTAGATATACATTTAAAATTTTGTTACAGGAAAATTTTAAAAAAGGTGTTCTGAATTTTTTGCACTTTCTTTAGGTTGTTTACTTTTTTGTTTGTTTTTTTTTTTATTGGTTGCTTATTATCAGGTAATTTTCTTGTAATTTCTTTTTACTAAATTATTGCCATTTCTTCTTAAGTTGCTTGTTTATTTTATTTTATTTTCATTTGTTCTTTTTTTTTTTTTTAAATCAAGCCAATATGGTCTGGTTTTAAAGCTAATCTGATCTGATCAGATCTCAGTTGCTGCTAAATATCTCACTTTGAGGCTTTTATTATTACCGAGCTCTTCAGTCTTCACCATTTCACAAACTGCTGCTGGAGAATACAGCCAACGCATAAAAACTGACAGGTAGAAAAAGATTTACTGGCTACCAAAATTCAAAAACAGTGTTTGGATTGGGTTCACTGACTTGATTCTCCAAACATATGCAGAGAGGAATCTCCACAGTGTGTTTTTTCGGCTCAGCCCCATCTCTGTGTGTGATTGGAAAGATGCTGCGTTCATACATATCAGAGGCCATCTTACTGTAGCCATGGCTACAGGTCCATTAACTGTCCAGCTCGCTGCTATTCTCTCATTAAGGTCCCCTTCATACTCCTGCTAGTATTTATACAAAACTTAATAGGAAGGGGCAGTTTGGTTTTTTCCTTTTTGCTTTCTACTGATGGTAGATTTATATTTTATTACAGATTGCACTGCTAAAGGAAATTTATGCTGCATTCCCTTTAGCTTATAAATTGGAGCTAGGAATGACATCACAATCGAGTTGACTGCATTTTAACAAAAAATTCAACAAAACAAAAAAAGAAGAAAACGATAAAGGTTAGCAACGCTAGCAATGCAAATTCTTGCTAGATTAGCAGTTGTTAGCGATACCAGATCTTGCCAGGCTAATTATTGTTAGCAACACGGGTTTTAGCTGGGCTAGCAAAAGTTATCTGTACCAGTTTTAGCTAGATTAGCCATGGTTAAGAAGAAGGAGAAAAAGTTTTATGTTCATTCCAAAACATGAAGCGCATGAGGGGAAACGAAATGAAGTACTTAAGTACAGCTAAAGCAGCAATAAAACAGTACACTAGAATTTGAAACTAGAGAAGCAACAAAAAATACATGAAATAAAACAATAGAATCTGTAAATCTCAAAAGCCGGGGGCTAAACCAGGAGCTTGAGAAGCCACTGCGAGACGCCATTTTTGCTGGCAGCAATACCAGTAGATAGCATCACATTATGCTGTATTTTGCACATACAGACACTGTAGCAACATTTCCATATAATACAGCTGGTCAAGACTGTGTGTCTGACTGTTTTAAAGAGATGCAAATAAGACCTAGGTGCAAAAAAAGTAGATTACTACAGCTTGTTGATGCGCTGAGCAGCCATCTTGGGTTTTTAGGTCAGTTAGTTTCCTCTGACTTTACAAGTCAGAAATCCTTCCAGTTTAAATTTCCAACAGGGAGCTCCAAAAGTTCGACTTATCATTGCAAATGGTACACACCTTGACTTGTGTGTTGTTGTTTAATGTTGTGCTATCTGACACACCTGCTTGTGAGGAAACAGGCCCATCTGATGGGTTTAGTTTAGACAGAAAGCCACATACCTCAAACATAACTGGTTATAATATATATATATATATATATATATATATATATATATATATATATATATATATATAGAGAGAGAGAGAGATAGATAGATAGATAGATAGATAGATATATATATACATACTGGTTATAGCTTCTTTTTTTTTTTTTTAGAAAAAAAGACAGCTTTATTAAAAAAGAGACAGTAGTTGGACATTTTTCATTTTTGCCATTGTCAAGAGGAGAGGAAAATATTTATAATGTTGGGGTGTGTCTTGACTTTTACTAAAAGGAAATATTAAGATTCAACACCTTTCCAAACCCAAATAATTTACATACAGTCCTTACATCAAAAGAGTGTTCATAATGCTTTAAATGAGATAAATGAGATTGTGGATTTTATCTGACATTGTGTGTGTATGTGTGTGTGTGTGTGTGTGTGTGACCTCTCCAAAGTTCTGGCCATGCATGAGAATGTGCTGAAGTGTCCAACACCTGGCTGCACCGGTCAGGGCCATGTTAACAGCAACCGTAACACACATCGCAGGTACTCATCCATACATTACGTTAAAGTCTCTGGAGATCTCTATTTGTTTCTGAGCGTGTGTATTTCTGCAGATGCGAGTGTTATGCGCAGGGCATGCATTTCCCTTTGTGTATTTGCTAGCTCATATATTCATATATGCAGGACAGCGAATGTGTCAGTCCACATCAGTGCGATGCAGATTTTACACGGTCAGCAACATGCTCTCCATTTGATATTCCTCTTTTGTCTTCTCCTCCACCCCTCAACAGTCTTTCTGGATGCCCCATTGCTGCAGCAGAGAAACTGTCCAAGAGCCACGACAAGCAGCATCTCTCTCAGCCGGGCAGCGAGCACCTCAAAGGAAGCCCCAACGACAGAGTGCTCAGGTAGGCGATCAAAAGAAGCTTCCAAACATAAAGTAGTTCTTTTATCTGTTTGCCATATTGCATTAGATAAATATGGAGGCCCAATGCCAACAAAAAACAGCAAAAGTTATCAGATGAGTCAAAATGCATCAAAATGTATCAATTAAATGTTATTTAGATCATGGAAATGGAGTGTAAACACACAACATAAAACTGTACAAAGAATCACCTCACATAAAAAACATAGAATAAAAAGCTATACACAGAAGTGCATCACAAGTGAATGCTTGTCATAGCGACAGAGCAACAGCTAAGGTGGAAAATCTTAACAAGAAAAGTTTCTTGAGTGTATGCTCCAGAAACTTCTTTCCATCGAGTTCGATAACATTTGGAATATCTAAAAGAGCCACAAGATAAGAAATTTTTTAGAGCACCATTCAAGCTAGCATAATGCTAAACTGTTAGTCACTCCGCCGGTGGAAGGTACCCACTTGGGCACGCTCAGCTGACATAAGTCTCCAGTGCACATGCGTCATGGGCCCAGTAATGCGAAAGGTCAGGGTATTTTCATACTGTGGAAATAGAGCTGTTCTTGCTTCATGCGCTACAGAGCATCTCTAATAGGAATGAATGGGGCCCCGCCTCCACGCTGTATCCAGATCTTCTTAATACATCCATGATTTTTTTTAGGTTAGCAAGCTAACTGCACAGTCTTCTTACAGTCTGACATTACACACACACACACACACACACACACACACACACACACACACACATACGCACACACAGAGGTCCATCTCATCATAATATAAGCATGTGGAAAACAGTAAATGTTTTGTGGGGAACATAGGAATTTTAAAAAATGATTTAGGGTGCCCACTAGCTCACATGGTAGAGCAGGCGTCCTATGTGGCCAGCGGCCACAGGTTCCATTCCAACCTGTGGCCTTTTGCTGCATGTCACCCCCTGTCCTATTAAAAAAAGACCAAAAAATAATCCTAAAAAAGAAATCATTTAAAAAAATGACTTAACGTCTGCAAAGACCAAAAAAAGAGGGACACCAAGAACAAAGAAAGAGCTTTTCTCTGTTCTGCCAACTGATTGGATGTTAAAGGAAAGTGTAAAGCTTTGTAAATTTCTTTTTACACTCCATTTAAATTATTTAACTAATGGTATCAATAATTGATGTATTCAGTGATATTTTGACTCATTTGATAAGGTCTTTTATTGGTTTTGGGGTAATGGATAAAAACCATTGTACTGTATCCATGCTCCGACCGAGTGCAGTGAACCTTTCACCTCCATAAAAGTACTCTCCTCCGATCCAAGTCCCGCGCAGTCGAGCTCCTCTCAAGGTTAGCCTCTTTACCAGCGAGGCACAGTGAAAGCACAGTGAAAGCCCTGACCTTGGGCAGCGTGCCCCCTCACTAGAGTTACAGCCGGCCTGTGAATGGCTCAATACAGTGAGGAAGTCTCCAAGCATTCAGTGTGGCGCTCCAATCATTACTATCACCTCAAACGCTGAGATCTCTTTATCTTCGCTCATCTCCCCGACTGGTCAGGCACCGTGATCACGGCCAGAAGAATGATAATTAACACACAGCAGACACTGGTATTATGCTAAGTCCACGCTCTTCCTCATTGGTATTTTAATTAATATAGCAGCCGATAAGCTAATTATGCAAGTTACAGGGGCATTGCGGGGGGATAGGAAAAATAATTGCTTTCCTTGAGGAAAACCTCATCAGTGGTTGGACAAAGCATAGAGGATTAAAACATAATAAGGCTTGCTTTGTTTTTCCTTCTCAGATTGTTATTAAAATGAGCTCCATCGTGTGTTATATATGGAGCTGAAGAATTCCTCATGCAATCCATGTTCGGATGAAATCAATGCTGAATAAATAAAAAGGAGAAAATTCCCCTGTGATCAGTGGTAGAAAGTTTTTGCTGTCATGAAAATCCTCCTCAGATGTGAGCGTCTGTTATTGCAGTGTCACCATGACAGCAGTGTGACTACAGACCAGGTCATGAGCTGTAGCTCAGGAGCGTTTCTAGGATGTCTGCCGTTTTTTTCTTTCCTTTTAATTTTTATTTTCCTTTAAAAAATTTTGTGGATTTTGAAAAACTTTTTTTTCTTTAAAACTTCATGGCATTTCTTTTTTATATTTAAAAAATGTGTTGACTCTTTTTCTTTAACATTTTTTGTCATCTTTAAAATCTTTGGTGATTTTCTTTTTCTTGTTGTGATTTTTTTGGTGCTTTTTAAAAAAAACATGCCTTCCAAACCTATGGACTCACCAAAATAATAATCGCAAAATCACTCTTTATTATAACCAAAAACTGTAAAAAAAAAAAACAACTGGATTTTCAGTGTATATATGTTATATATTTTATATATATATATATATATATATATATATATATATATATATATATATATAAATTTGAATTTAAAAAAAGAATGAAAGACACAGACACATGGTTAGAGACCAGATACTGAGATATGTTTCTCAGAGATATGGGATGCAGAGGAGGGGGAAAAAAGGGCTGGGCCAAAGGGGGTGGAGGGCTCAGAGCCTCCTCCTCCTCCTCCTTCTTTCTTCCCTGCTCCTCTCTCCTCCTCCTCTCCTCTGTCTGTGTCCCCCGCCCTTCTGCCGCCCCCTGGTCTATCAGTGGATTTACGCCAACAGGTCTGACAAAAGCCCAGGCTCTCCAGGAAAACGAGAGGGCTTAAAGCTCATAAATTCCATGCTGTACAACATGCAAATGTGCCCTCTGCTGATAAGAGAGCTTTTAATCCTGCTGCACTCCTGCTAAGTACACTGTTGCCCCTATCTTTACTCTCTCTATGTCACTCTGCCTCCCTCTCTCATTCTCCCATTCTCTAATTCTTTTTTCTCCTCTCTTTATTTGTTTTTTGTGTGACTCCTTATTGCGTCAATGCTCGTTTAAATCTCATCTCTCCTTGTCCATTCTATTCTATTCTATTCTACTCTATTTTGTTTTAATCCCCCTCTTGCCTTCCTCTTAACACCTCCTCTTACCCCCAAACCAGCCCTACCCAGACATCCTCTCACTCTCCCTTTCCTCCTCACAGGCCCATGTGCTTTGTGAAGCAGCTGGAGGTGCCCCAGTACGGCAGCTACCGGCCCAACATGGCCCCTGCCACGCCTCGCGCCAACCTGGCCAAGGAGCTGGAGAAGTACTCCAAGGTGTCCTTCGATTATGCAAGCTTCGACGCTCAAGTGTTCGGGAAGCGCATGCTTGCTCCAAAGATGCCCACCAGCGAAACCTCACCCAAAGCCTTCAAAAGTAAGAGAAGGCTGTTTTATACAGCTGATGGAGGCAGGCCAGCTGTTTCCAAACTTTATGATAAGCCAGGCTAATCAGCTGCTGATTCAAGCTTCAAGTTTCGCTTACATTGTCTCATCTTAAAGGAAAACTTCAGCATTTTTCAACCTGGACTCTGTTTTCACATGTTTTTGTGTCTTAGTGACTGATGTGAGCAACCATTTAAAATTGATCCAGTAGTAAGAGAGAGGGCTACAGTCAGTTTTGAAAATTCACTTTTTTGCCACTGTGGCTTCCAGAATCCAGTTTTTTTTGGCTGGTGAGTGAAGCAAATCTAGAAGCTACTTGCCTATTTTACCAGCATTTGGCTAATGGCTGGTGCTAATTTCCAACCCTGGCTACAGTTGTGCAACGCCCACAATGTAAGCAGATGGGGTAACTGTGCACCATCACAGTATCGCTGTCTGAAGTGGAGTTTTTTTCCACAGACAGGCTCAGATTGTTATTCTAAGTGTCTGTAGCCTCTCTTTAACTTCACTTGATCTGGTCCATTTGTTTATTTGTTCAAGTGTCGCTCATGGAGTCTCATCCTGAAATCTCATGAGATATACCCTCTCGCTCAAATAAATACAGAGAGCCATTGAATTCAAAGGCCTGGTCCACATTGTCGAAATCATCATGACACTGGAAATCTCCAACTCCAACACAACACACTATTCCCTCTAACTGGCCTTTCCAGTCGGGCTGCACAATTAATCAAAATATTATCGAAATCTGGCAATATGACTAAGTGTAATATCCAAATTGCAAAAGCTGTAATTTATTGATGAAAATAAATGTCCCAACAATCTATTATAAATGATTGGTATCCCTGACCCCAGCAAAAAGAAATCATATCATTGTCATTTTCTTTTCAATAAAAATGAAATTGTAAAATTACCATTCCCACTAAAATCTCGAGCCATGTTGTAATTGCATTATTTGTCAGACCAATCTCAATATTGGGTTATTTTTGTTATTTTTTAAATATATTTTCCAGCCCTATTTTCCAGCACTGTCTTTCTGCAACAAGTCACATCTCATGAGATTTTTAGAATGAGACTATTCCTTGATAATAACAAACAGACCGCATTAAGGGAAAGGTAAAGAGACACGCTTATGATAACAATCTGAGCCTGTGTGTGGCAAAAACCACTTTTAATGAAACATGATGATGCACAATTGCCCCACCTGCTTACATCAGTCTCTTAGACACAAAAACATGGCAAAAAAGGTTGAAAATGATCGCAAGAAAGAGAATTAGCAGATTTCTTAAAATGTCAAACTGTTCCTGTAAAGTTTATTATTTGTGTAATACACATGCTCTCCCCTAACAAACATTACTTCTTTCTGACTTTTTTCTGATCCTCTTCCGCTTTTCCTTTTTTTTCTTTTCTGTACTTACTTTTATTCTTAAGTTTTTCTCCTCTATCTTAATTTATTCATTTTAATTACTTAACCACACCAAGTACTGGTTGTGCTCCAAGCAAGAAAATATAGCGACATTATACCTTTTTTTATTTATTTATTACTTGTGCCCTACTTTTATGATCTAAGGTTGACTTTTTTGTCCTCTTACAGCTAAGCCCTCTTTCCCCAAGTCACCATCACCCAGCCTCAGTCTCCACGGTTACGGGAAGAGCTCCTCCTTGGCCTACGACTACTCCCACGATGCCGAGGCCGCTCACATGGCCGCCACTGCCATCCTGAACCTGTCCACGCGCTGCTGGGAGAAACCTGAGAACCTCAGCACCAAACCCCAAAACAAGGTAAACACACCACAGTTATCCATATGTATGTTTTATCATGTTAATTAGCATGTATTACAGAAATTAATGAAAGACTAACAGAATGAGAAATGAGTCTGTCGTCGCCTGCTTCTGAGGTGATCCAAAAATAACCCACAAACATGAGATGAATGCGTTGTTTATGGGTGATGTCATGTTTCTAAAGTGTTACCCTGTTCCTCTCGTCTTAGCAGTGGGTAGCAGTGGGTGTGCCTCTCCTCCCCGCTCCTGTCTTTCGCTCATTTTTTTCTCTCCCCATCAGCTCTGCATGAATATATCATCAGGAGGCATTGGCTTACAGGATGGTGTTGAGATGCAGTTGCATCACCTCTCCCGTCCTCTTCTATCCTTTCATCCCTCCATCCCACACACTTTTCATGTTGTTATTGAATTTGGCTGGCTGCCAGTTCCCTGGATTACTTAGCCACCAGGTAGCCTTTTTTCATTATCTGCCGGACGGATCTTCCACTCTTTCTCCACCCCCGCCACTCTTTCTTTCATTTTCTTTTCACATCTCTTTTTACTTTCCTTTATCTCCCTCTCTTCCTCCCCAATGCCAGTCTCTGTGTTTCTCTCTCTCGGTCTGTAGCGCTCCATCTCTTCATCGCTCCCTCTTTTCCCCTCTCTGTGCACAGGAGGTGTAATTGGAGCACCACTTCCCCCATATTGTGATTTTTAAAAGCCTTTTTGCCTCACAGAGGAGAGAAAGTGACTGCTTCATCATTTTTCGATTTCCTGACATGGTTTTAGAAAGATAAAAAGTGAAGATTAATGTCTCTGGCAGCGCAGCAGAGCAAGGTGTTGTTCAGCGAGGCACCGATCCAAGAGCAGGCCTTAGCTGCGCAGTATTACAGTGCAGATCAACCAGGGACTGATCCGGAATCAGAGTCGGAGCCAGTTGAAATCCAATATTGAAACATTGGAACACTGAGCTCATCAACCAGGGACATTTCTGGGAACTGTTCCCGTTTTCTCTCCTCTTCTCCTAACCCTTTGATTTTTCTGGCCCTTGACCAGCCCCATATGAGCGCCATTTTAGATGAATACTGAAAACATGGCTCATCTCACCCCTCTGTTTCTGTTCACCTGCCAGCACCATAATAGAGCACGGAGAGATGAACTGTGGTGTTGGTGCTGTTGGCAAAGTATTACCAGAGTACATTAGATATCATTACTAGCATGCTTAAGCGATGAAGGCGATGTTCTGAGCTCGAACATGTAGCGCTCTGAAAAAGTGCATCACACTGCTGTTTAACAGCATAACTGCTTGTTTGGTGCAAGCCGGGGGGCAGTTTTACAAGCAGATGAAGGTGGATGGGCAGAAATAGAAAGAAAAATCAATGACATCAGAGCATTTGTTTAATCTAAATCTAAATCCCTCCCTGAATACAACAGTGCATCATGATTCATGAAAATGTAGGTATGGTAATGTATATGTAACGCTGCAACCGAATCTACTCAAGAGGGTAATTAAATGAATCACAATCATTATCATGCAGGACTGCCTCTCACATACACTGAAGTGTTTCAGAGGAGACTGCATTACTTATTTATAAATGAGAATACTTCATTAGTGTATTAACTAAGTTTCTCTATTAATCTTTTCCTAGTTACCACTTACGTATGGAGCCCCCAAGTTTTCAGTATCAAATAAATGGAAAAAGTACAAATTATGACCCACAGACTAAAAATAATTAAGTATAATAAGAAATAACTACCATTTCGTCACCAGTTGTTTAAAATTAGCTCTTTACACCAGGCTGTAAACATGCTCATATGTGC
Source organism: Plectropomus leopardus (assembly GCF_008729295.1). NCBI lineage: Eukaryota > Metazoa > Chordata > Actinopteri > Perciformes > Serranidae > Plectropomus > Plectropomus leopardus. Next base: position 1,538,622 of record NC_056470.1, on the reverse strand, counting down.
TGTAAAGTTGGGCATTTTAACTTGCTGATGGACTCACTCTTAGAGCCAGCCTCGAGTGGCCTTTAGAGGAACTGCAGTTTTTGCCACTCTCATGCTCATTTTTGCCACTTGGTCCAGACACTATTACTAACAATTACTAACTAATTTAATGTTGAGCATTTTAAACTGTATAATTTTAGAGCTCAAAAGGCATTTGAAAGTACGTTTTTAGTCCGAAATCGTTGCTTTTATGAAAAGCTAATGGTGTTGCGATGTGGCTTAACTCCTGCGTGTCGCATGTGTTCTCCAGGAAATGGAAATTGAAGTGGATGAGAATGGCACCCTGGACCTGAGCATGAAGAAGCCCATCAAACGAGAGGGCAGTCTGTCCGGCACCAGCCCCGGGGTCCGCTCCCCGGACCCTTCTTCCTCCTCCTCTTCCTCGCTCCATCACGGTGGAAGCAGTGGGATGACATCACCAAACTTACACAGCTACAAGCAGGAGGAGTGGGAAGGACCTCTTGATTACACCAAACCCAACCGCCAAAGGGAGGAGGAAATGGACGAGGTCAGTACAATTAGACTGAGCAAAAGTACAAGCTCCAAACACGCAGCATTTCCTGCGATATTAGTCACAGAGGAGGTGTTGCAACATAAATAACAACAGACAAAATTCCCCCCAAGCTTTTTGAATAAGTAAATCTTACTTGTTTACATCACTTTGTCTTTCTCTAATCCCTTTGCTTTATTTCCTGTCCCCTTTTCCTCTTTCTATTATTCATTTATTTCACTGAAATGCGAGAGTTACTGTACAGTTAAAACATTGCACTGTGAAACAGAGGTGGTGTGTCAGGTGCATTGCACCATCCTGACTTTGGCATATGCTAATTTTTACTCCTTTGAACTTTTTCAAAAGAAATATAAAGGGCTTTGAGTGTAAATTTTTTATGAGGACACTGCATTTGGAAACATCATTTGTCTACAAAAAAAAGGAAACGGGATCAGAGTGGAAACTTATGTGCACATGGTGATTTGCAAAGTTTCTTGCTTGTATACAAACTATTGCAAGAAAGCCATCACTCAAACAAAAAAATCAGTCCATACAGTGACACATTAGTACAAATCAAATGATGCAAGACTCACAGAAAATTATTTTTCTTTATTTTTCAGATGGAGCACACTGGCCAGTCGTTCGTCTCGTCTGACCAGGAGGACTGTGACATGATGCAGGACTGTTTGGAGGAGAGGAAGTACCCCGGAGAGGTTACGACCCCAAGCTTCAAGGTCAAGTTCCAGCCCAAGGATACCAAGAAAGAGCTGCTCTCGTAAGTAACAAGTCAAAGAGTTTACAGTCGCACCAGTGACTCGCCATCCTACTTTATCGTGTTAGCATGCTAACGCCAAAGCAAGTACATGTAAATTTAAAGATAACTTTGGTATTTTTACACCTAGTGTATCCTATTTTATAATCTTTTAAAGTGTCTTAGAGTACTTGAAAAATGCTCTATGAATAAAATGTATTATTATTATTAATTCATCCTGAGGGTGGACATGAATGTCCGTATCAAATTTCATGGCAGGCTTTGAAATAGTTGTTGAAATATTTACTTCAAAATCACAAATGTCAGCCTCATGTTTACGTTCCAGGAATATCAGGGGAAAATCACTCTATTTAGAGATAATCCTCTGGGGACCATGAATCTCTCTACACAATTTCATGGCTATCCGTCTAAGTAATTGCGATGTTATCTGTACCAAATGGTGGACTAAATGACATTGCCACCCATAAAGTCACATTGCTAGCGTGTCTAAAAACCTCCACCTGTCCTTTCTAAACTTGTTTCTCTTTTCTCCCCCCTCCAGGTGCCCCACACCTGGCTGCGACGGCAGTGGTCACATCACTGGAAACTATGCGTCCCATCGCAGGTATGCACCACTGCAGTCTTATTTGGGTGATACAGTATGCTGGTGCTGTCTATATAAAGTCTTGTGTGAAATGTTAGCTCTACTGAGACTCTTCTTCCGCCCGCTCTGCACCTGAGTCCAAAGTGGGCGCACCACGACTAATTCAAATATTTTATTTGATCCTGACATGCCAGAGGCAATAATGTAGCGTGAGCCCGGGAAGCAAAGACGGTCATTGACTTTGATATGCATCAGTAATTTACTTCTTGCCGTCTGTCCTCTTCTTCCTAAATGACCTTGGTATGCCTTGCATTCTTGATTTCCCTTCACTCATGTCTTTTCTCCTCTCCTTTCAATCCCCTCACACTCCGCTTTCCTCGTCCCCCTTTTCTCGTCCTTCTCTCCTCCTGCCTGTCCTTCGCTCTTTCTCCTTTCTCTCAGTCTGTCTGGGTGTCCTCTCGCTGATAAGAGCCTTCGGTCCCTCATGGCGGCCCACACCCCTGAACTCAAGTATGTGTGCTCTACACCTTCACTGCTTTTTCACTGCCACTTCAATGCACTGCTACTGACACTGTCCGACGCCACAATGCTTTATTCTGCTGACGTTAACTTATCTTTTGTTGCTGGCTGCTGCCTCTGCTGCTGCTGCATCTGTCATGGTGTTTTTTTTCCTGACTTGGTCTATGCTTGCTTTCACTTCAATCACTTCATGGAAATGTGAAATGAAATTGTAATTCTGTAGTAGACGTCGCTCTTTACTAGAAAGAATGCTTTTCATAGCTCACTATAGACACAAGAAGTGTTTACAAGGCAAAGAGCCTGAAAAGAATGAATTTAAAGCAGACATTGCTCACAAGAAAATGAATAAGCAGACCATCATCTGCATAATGCCATATTCTTTAAGACACTTCACTTGGAAACATCTACACCAGGGATACTCAACTTGCTTTGCTTGGGGGCCACTTTTGCAAAATGACAGAAAGCCAGGGGCCAGTTGCAGCAGCTCAGTAGACACACACACAGGATTTTATGACATTGCTCAGATTTTAGGACATTTCTAGGACCTAAGGACATTTCTCAGGTTTTAGTTAATTTAGGATTGGAGGATCTTTAGATGGTTTGTAGACATTTCTAGGATTTTAGGATATTTCTAGAATTTTAGTACATCTCTAGGATTTTAGGATGTTTCTAGGATTTTGGGACTTTAGGGGTTTAGCTAGGACCTCTGTCGGGGAGGTATGGGGGATCCTCCACTGGCACTTTTTTTGATAAACAAGCTCTATTTTGATGCTGTTTTTTGCACTCTGGCCCCATATGTATACTAATAGTAAAAAAAAATCCCAGTGTGAATCACTTTATTTTAATTGTGAATTAGAAAATGGTTGGGAGGCCACCTTGCACCCCATTGGGGTCAGATTTGGCCTGTGGTCTGTAAGTTGAGTATCACTGATCTACAGTTGCTTTTTCTGCTAACCTTGTATTAAATTTTAACCATTGCTCTGCCCTCTCCCAGATGCCCCACTCCAGGATGTGACGGCTCAGGTCACATCACAGGAAACTATGCCTCCCACAGAAGGTAACAAACAAAAAAAATAACAAATGCACACACACAAAAATGCACACACACACACACACACATACATGGACACACACACACTCTCTCACACACACACACACACACACACACACACACACACACAGTCAGTCAGAGAGGTGTAGTGACAGTTCATGGTAGAATTAGACAGGGATCACATACATTTCCACACCTTTCCATTGTCCTATTTTCGGCCATATATATTAGGCGCTTTTGAGTTGATCTGGTTTGTAATATGGGTGAACAACCTCTGTGAGATTATTCTACCTTATAATGTGCTCTCCCTTTAACAAGCAATCACTTCACCAGAACCTTTTTTTCAACCCTATGTTATCAACTCCATACTTTCTGTTTTCAGTATCTCTGGGTGCCCGCGTGCCAAGAAAAGTGGAATTAAAACTCCTACCAAGGACAACCAGGAGGACTCCGAGCTTTTAAAGTTCGTACCGCTCAGAAAGCCATAATGTCTGCTTTTAGAGAGACTGACGGTAAAAGTAAAATGCAATAAAAAAGGGAAAAGAGAGAGAGAGAGGAAAGTCACTGTGAATCATATGCAGAGGTAGTGACCTGCCCCCAAAATTGAATCAAACAATCAGGCTCTTACTGATGGGAAAATACACTTACTGCAGATACTGATTCTGAATGTAGTTCATGGTAGAGTATCAAAGGGTAGATTGTCAATACATAAGAAATACATGGGCATCATATTGCATTTGCACACAAACAGTTAATTTAACAGTGTTGATAACAGTATGTGCCAAACCTTAATAGCTCATATTCATTGCATAAATAATATTTTAAAGATAGATTTTAAAAAATTTGGCCCAGTAGAGAAAGTATATAACTGAAATCTTTATAATAATAATGATAATAATAATAATAATAATAATAA